>NW_026781483.1:287500-289723 GCF_030144855.1 Hypanus sabinus | reverse complement strand
ACTCAAGCTTGTGTGACACATCCACTCTTTGATGATAAGTATACTTCGAATCTTCTCTTTTACTCCCCATGGAGGAGCCCACACACCCGACTCAAAGATTCAAAGTGCATTTATTACCCGGGCAGTGCAAGATACTTGGATAGTAAAGATTTGACCAGCCCACAGAGAGCCACGAAACCAAGAAATGTCAGACAATACGTTCAGAGAAAAACGTCAAACCCACACCCCCCTCAGCATAAAAAAGAAACCCAGAGTAAACCGCAGGAACGTCAGTAAAAGAGTGAAACAATATGAAACACCAAGCCCCAGTTCGTTGAACCGGTCCAGCAGGCAAACGCAGACCAGCTCAACCCAGCTCCGGGTCAATGGTTAGTTGCTGTCTGCCCTGATCCAGATCGCCCAAAATAGCAGTGAGAAAGCAGAGACGAGACACCAGGGACGTGCCACAACGTTAACCACAGACTCCAATCCCCAGACAGCATCCATTAAACCTTGCCCAGGTCTCAGAGCACCAGCATCATCCTCCGACAGCATCACGGACTGCCTATCCCACTGCTGTCGGGGAGGGGGCTACGTAGCATCCACACCGGGACCGTGAAGGATCCCACCCACCCTGCTCACGGACTGTCCGTCCCACTCCCGTCGGGGAGGGGGCTACGTAGCATCCACACCGGGACCGTGAAGGATCCCACCCACCCTGCTCACGGACTGTCAGTCCCACTCCCGTCGGGGAGGGGGCTACGTAGCATCCACACCGGGACCGTGAAGGATCCCACACACCCTGCTCACGGACTGTCCGTCCCACTCCCATCGGGGAGGGGGCTACGTAGCATCCCACACCAGGACCCACCAGACTCAAAAACAGTGACTTTCCCCAAGCAGTGAGTCCGATCAACACCTCCATCCACTGACCCACCCCTCCACACCCCAACTACCCACTGACCCACCCCTCCACACCCCAACTACCCACTGACCCACCCCTCCACACCCCAACTACCCACTGACCCACCCCTCCACACCCAAATCACCCACTGACTCACCCCTCCACACCCCAACTACCCACTGACCCACCCCTCCACACCCCAACCACCCACTGAACCACCCCTCCAAACCCACAACCACCCACTGACCCACCCCTCCACTCCCCCAACCACCCACTGACCCACCCCTCCACTCCCCCAACCACCCACTGACCCACCCGTCCAAACCCCCAACTACCCACTGACCCACCCCTCCACACCCCAACCACCCACTGACCCACCCCTCCAAACCCCCAACCACCCACTGACCCACCCCTCCACACCCCCAATCACCCACTGACCCACCCTCCACACCCCTGCTCACCCACTGACCCAACCCTCCACTCCCCCAACCACCCACTGACCCACCCCTCCAAACCCCCAACTACCCACTGACTCACCCCTCCACACCCCAACCACCCACTGACCCACCCCTCCAAACCCCCAACCACCCACTGACCCACCCCTCCACACCCCCAATCACCCACTGACCCATCCCTCCATACACCCAATCACACACTGACCCACCCCTCCACACCCCAATCACCCACTGACCCACCCCTCCACACCCCCGATCACCCACTGATCCACCCCTCCACACCCCCAACCACCCACTGACCCACCCCTCCACACCCCCAATCACCCACTGACCCACCCCTCCACACCCCCAAACACCCACTGACCCACCCCTCCATACCCCCAATCACCCACTGACCCACCCCTCCACACACCCAATCACCCACTGACCCACCCCTTCACACCCCCAATCACCCCCTGACCCACCCCTCCACACCGCCAACCACCCACTGACCCACCCCTCCACACACCCAATCACCCACTGACCCACCCCTCCACACCCCCAACCCCCCACTGACCCACCCCTCCACATCCCCAATCACCCACTGACCCACCCCTCCACACCCCCAATCACCCACTGACCCACCCCTCCACACACCCCCAATCACCCACTGACCCACCCCTCCACACCCCCAATCACCCACTGAACCACCCCTCCACACCCCCAATCACCCAGTGACCCACCCCTCCACACCCCCAATCACCCACTGACCCACCCCTCCATACCCCCAATCACCCACTGACCCACCCCTCCACACACCCAATCACCCACTGACCCACCCCTTCACACCCCCAATCATCCCCTGACCCTCCCCTCCACACCCCCAATCACCCACTGACCCACCCC